>NW_027491894.1:2500-32500 GCF_021521415.1 Bidens hawaiensis | reverse complement strand
CAGCAACAGCCAGCAGCCAACATAGCTTGGGCAGTAGTAGCACCCAAATCCCTTAACCAGTCATTGCTGTTCTTCAAATGGTGCCAACCAACATGGAATTCTAGAAATTGGCCTTAACTAACCACAAAACCAAACTTAATTTCCCATGTCTCCAAGCAAAACCTACAAATCACCACAGCTTAAGAATGTTGATCGTTTTATTACAAAAAAGGATAGAATACCTGAAGCATGGTAAATTTCTTCTTTACAACTTGAAATTTGAGCACCAAAACAGTGCCCTGTATAAAATAGAAATAGTTGTAGTTAATAAATAATAGATGGCAAAAAGGATTTTTAACAGAAATACCTTTATAGAGTATATGTGCAAGGAGGTAGAGCAATGTGATGTTCAACTAAGCTATTCTCAAATACAGCCTGCACAAATAAAAGAACATAAATCAACAGTTTATGACAACATAAGATTTTCATACGTATGACACAAAAATAACCTTTTCCTAATGAGGATGTTTGACTTACAACATATTGATCTCCATCAAGTTTTAATTCCAACATCAATCTTTGGCTGACTCTACTGTGTACAGAACAATCAATGGATCAAAAGGAATTCAAACCCAACTGACGAATAGCTAAATATATAGTCATGTGATTAAGTTAAAACAATAACAGAGTTAATTGAACGAACCTTTAACAATTACGCAATGAAATTGATGAAATATTGGTCATTGGAGATCAATTCAGAGTTATTGAGTAATCCCATACCGAATTCGAGGGCCTCTGGTGCTTACCGTCTTGGATTGGTATTGCCAATACAGTTGAGACGATGGAAATTAGGGCTAGGGTTCTGTGAATGATGAAATCGAGATGCAAAAGTTAATCAATAATCCATAGTTTCGGGGTTGATTATCTTATATTTGACATCATAAAATTGAAATGAAAAACTTACCATATTGATGATTAAACTAATTTGAAAGAGTCATCATCTCCCCGGTTGCAACTGCATCCTTCATATCATATAGGCAGGGGGTTGGTTGGGGAGGACCAGAGCGTATGAAAGAGATTGTAGAACCGCTCCTTCTAGAAGAAAATGTCGAGTTTGAACGCTCAGGATTTAACTTAAGAATTATCTGATGGTTGATATGCATCAAAATGCCGGTTACGGTTTACGGGAATAATATATTATATAATACACTAACGTGTTAGTACGTGTTGTGATTTAACGCGAAAAATAGACCGTTCTCCATTTAAGAACACATCAATATTACATGTTACAAAGTATTTCGATCATATATATCATTTTAGAAAAATGTAGAATATATATAAATTTAAGAAATATTCGTGTAATTTAGGGGTGTGCAAACTCGGTTCGGTTTGGTTATAGGGGCTTAACCATGAAAATTAGGAAAATGTAGAGCAAACATATATGATCTAATTCAAATATACCAATTTATGTTAATATATATCAGAGTTAATGGATATTTATACCACTTGGAAATTGTACAGATTATCAATGAGACCCAATTTAGCTCATTCTTTTAAGGCATTACTTATGTAACTTGAACATATATGATCTAATTCAAATCTATGCCAATTTATGCAATATAAAGTAACATCTCTAGGGTTTGGATCACCTACACAACCTAAGATTAATTAATCTAAATATGATAACTTGCTATTTGCTATAGTAACACATTTGACTGACATTACAACACATGTTGATCATTTGGACAAATCTATGCTGCTGCTGCTATTATCTGCATAAGTCCTGCTTGAACTTCCTTCCGAATACTTTCTCTTTGACCGGGCTTTTGTTGTCTCTTCTTTTTCATCAACAAACGATATGAATGTTTTAAGGGGCCCTGATTGGACGCTTCTCCCGGTTGACTCAGAAACAGCTGGATATTGCTTGTAAAATTCACGAATTGTTGCTGCAATGTATATGATAATTGCAAGAAAACAAGCTAATCCACATATAAAAAACAGGCCTTGAAAGCTTGCTAAGTCGAGTTGATCCACTTCAAATTTTGTTCCTTGGGAGCTGCATGCGCTTCTTAGTAACCATTTGTCGTGGATCCGTTGCAGATCACCGTTTTCTGATAGTTTAAGAATTGCTGTTGATATGTCAGCTGTTAAAGGAGAGTCCCGTGGGAAGGCCTGTGATGAAATAAGATTGGAAAGATTTAAGCTTGACTTTCTGTGCAGAAAGAGAATGCTTGACTTACAATGTCCAAGACTTGATTTTGATATGATTCAAGTCTAGAATATAATTTTTAAAAGTAGCTTGTTGTTAATAATCGTGGAAAAGTCTGATGTTGAAACTCATGCATTCGACCCTAAAGTCAAAGTTAGCAACAAGTAATGCATAGGTAAAGATAAAGTAAAATTCAAGTTTTTTTGGTTGAATAAAGAAATCCTATATGTTTCACAGCTAGCGTTTTACTAAAAAAATTCATGCAAGGATTTGAAGTTATATGCTTGACCATAAAAGTCAAAGTTATTAGGACTCATAGAAAGCAAAATCAGATAACTTCAGAAGTCAAGGTTGACTTTTACTGAAAAGAAAAACTACAATATCTTTACATGTACTAGTTAATCATGAACTCTATGTGAACCTACAGTTTATATATAACTACAAAAGTCAAAGGTACCAAATGTTAATAGGGTGGTTAACTTTTCAAACCATCTTTGTTAGTATTTAAGTTGTAAGAATGATCATTTTACTAAAAATGCATTATGTATTAACAAAAACTTTGTACTTACAAATCCCCATCCATTTTTGGTAAATTCTTGGCCAACAATGCTGAAATCACACCGGGTTGAAAGAAACAGCTCAACGTACGCGCGCTCATCAACAACTGCAGCAACACCTCCATGATTGGGGCCATTTTTCAAGGCTTTTTCAAAGTCTTCAGGCAATGATAGAGGAATCAGCCGATCTTTATGAATACCATATTCAGCTATAAGATAGTTACGTATGAATGAGTTTTCTTGGTACCCAATGGGATCTTTGCTTGCCATTAAACTATCAATTCCTTTAATAGGTGAGTAAAGTTTTTCAACAGTCAGGATTGAGGTTAAACTAGCTGTATAGCTTGAGTTTATTATCAGAACCACAAATAACCATAGAATTAGAACCATTCGACCGAGAGTGCTCAGCGTGTTTTCTCCTGCATACACCATGATCAAGATCATACAACATAGGGGTGTGCATAAAACCAAAATAAGTTACCCATAACTGAAATAACCAAACCCAACCCAAAACCGACATTTTGCTTTTATGTATTTTCAAAAACCGAAAATCCAGTTCGCTTTTGGTTTTGCAGTAACAAAAACCGAAAAACCCAAACATAACTATAAAACCGAACCGAGTTATATATCAAGTCCCGATCGATAGTCCAAAATGAACTAAACGAATAACTCCCATTTATTAATTAGAAAATATATAATAACTCAAAAACTGATTACAATCTCTCAAACTCTAACTCGGTTTGACTCTTGATAAACCCTAACTCAGTTGCAACTCGTGTGTCTCTAGATGAACCCTAAGTTGGTTACATCTCGAGTTTTTTAATGTCTAACAATAAATATAGACTAACCCAACTTGTTAGCCAAGACATTACCAATTATAATGGCAAAATAATTAGGAAACATAACCAACTATGACTGACTTGTCACTATTGGTCCCTCAAGTTCACCGACCTGTGACTTGGAGCCTGAAATTACGTCCAACAATATAACCAAACTAGTAAAAACCAGAAAAAAAACAAAAATAAACAACTTTTGTTACTAAGTTTTATGGATTGTAATTTTATATTATTGAATGTCACGTATTTTATAAAAAAATAATAAATGGTGTAGCCCAAATGTGTAATAATCAATTAATCATTATTTAACAAAAGAAACTAAGGGCCAAAGTTTCAGGCTCTAAGTTCGTTTATTTAAGCCACTTTTGGTTCAGTTTGAGCACAAAATCGACCCAAACCGACTCATGTAGACCCAAATACAACATTATGTTACATTCTTGAAAAGAAGCTTCATGTCATGGATCATGTTGATTAGTTAAGTCAAATATGTTTTGATATCGCGGTCAAGAAATAACTTTTTTATAAAAATGAAAAGAAATGCTTACTGTGGGAGGAAAACAAAGTTGAAAAGCTAAACCTGCAAGCAAGGAAAGGAAATTCTAGTTATGAGAGACAAGGATGTGATCATGTCTTTAGATGTGCATAATCTGTTAATTTGAACATTAGAAAACTAGTATGTGGAACAAAAATAGAAGATACTTACCATAGAACTGTGACAACCTGTTTTTTAGGAGGACCACGAAATTCATCATTTATACGATGTTCTAGTGTCCAAACAACGGCTCCCACAACTATGAAAAAGATTCCTGATACGCACCACATTGAAGGAGAGAACGGTCTAAGAAAAGCCCAAGTACTAGAGTTTGACCTCCATACTGGTGCCACTACAACAAGCCCAGATTCAATGAACGGTTGTGAAAAGTCTGCTATCCGTGTCCGGTTGGTAGTTATAGCAATGTCTCCCACCACTGCATCATAAACCTGCATTATATTTTATAGGATTTTAAGAAAGTTTCCACAAGAAAAACTACCTATTCATGAGCAAAAATAATGTGAAATTGCATCTCTACTTTTTATTGAATGATCTTACAAACTAAAAGGAAATACTCACACCATCATTTATCAAGCTCACGAGCTTCGTGTTACTCGGGTTCTTGACTCTGTCTCCATATGATTGAAACTTATAAGGAACAGCATATGGCAGTAAGTTTAGAGCAGCAGTGAAAACATCAATACAGTAGCCATTAAATGCACCAGTTTCCTTTGATTGTCCCACAAATTCTGTAAAACTGACTCGATTTGGAACACCGATTATCATCTGTTTCCCATTCTCAGGGAACACCCATCCACGCGGTTTTTGAATTGTTTGGCCTGGCCAAATCACAGTGTGTAATGCCTCAGAAGCACGTGTTCGGTGAGGTGGATTCATGTTGACTGTTTCCGGACTAATAGTTGACAAGCCCAAAAAGTTTGACCAATACCCGATTCTCCTAACACCGGTTCCAATCACATTAAGAACTTCATATGCAGGAAAAAACAAATCTTTATCAGAATTAAACTCAACAACTCCTGTTAGTCCTTTCATCTTAACATTCAAAATATCTTGAAGCAATAACTTCCCACCATTAAAGATACTTAAAGAATCAAGAGTCAAGATATCCCCTTTTGCCCCTTGTAACAGAAGATCTTTTGAAAATGAAATGTTCCCACCCCGATCAAAGTAAGCATCAAGTGCACGCGCAAGCAGCCAGACAGTGTCGTACGCGTATAAACAGTAACTACTTAACCCAAGTGTGGTTAAGTTTCGCCACTCGGAAGCAAACTTTTTTGTCAAATTTGTATTTTTTGTGTATGACTTTAATGTAATAAACCCTTGCATAACGTCTACCGTCTTTAAAGGAAGCGGCGAACTAATATCAATAACCGTTGAGAGCCAATTTGTAGCGATCCAAACATACCCATTATCTAACATATCAAGAGTTTTAGCCACTTCAAGAATATCTAATCCCCAATTAGCATAAGTGTGCACGACAAGAACTCTTGACTCCATTAAAGCAACTTGAACCAAAACATTACTTATGTCTGTTTTGGTGGCTAGTGGTGTGATAGGTGCTTTATGGGAAATCTTACATCCTCTAGCTGCTAATTGATCTCCCAATGAAACTATCCCATTTCTACCATGATCATCGTCCAAGTAGATTGCTATCACTTGTCTCCATTCGTAGTACCTGATAATATCTGCAATGGCAGCCATTTGATACCGATCACTGTGAGTTGTGCGCACGAAGAACGGATATTGAAGCGAAGATAATGTCGGGTCGGTGGCTGTGAAAGATAATAATGGAACTTGAAGCTCATTCGCCACGTGGGATATCACGTGAGCTAAAACCGAGCTTTGGGGGCCAATTAAGGCCACGGTTTCCGACTCCATGACTTGTAAAGCTGTTAACAGAAACAAATACACGCCCCCCCCCCCCCCTAGATTATAAGCAAAGATACAAATATTTAAACAAAAGAAAATGTTTAAAAAGATTTACCCTCCGTCATACTCAGGAACCCGCTGTAATTAGAGTCATGAAGAGTTATTTTCAACTTGGTTCCATTGAGAATAGTTGGATCATTATTGACATCTTCAATTGCAGCCTGTAAAGCTATCTTTGCCACTTTCCCAATAATGGAATCAAATGTCAAAATGGATGCAATATTTACGACATCAGGTCTACTAGAAACAGTAGTGTTATTAATTCCTTGATCGGCAAAACATCCACTGAAATTAACCATCAAAACCACCAATGCCCAAACTAAACTCTTTGACATTTCTCTTATAAAAGTCGGTCTTCGTATAACCTGTTATGCAAAAGAAAAAATAATGGAAAGTATTAGATCCTAGCATAACTTTTCTATAGACACATGGTTTAATATTAAACTTTTGGATATCTAAGTTTACAACTTTACTAGTTGATAGTTTAAAGAACAAAACTTTGAAAGCTCACTTAAGCAAAACATCAAACACACCTTGTGATCAACTTCAAAATATAGTTAAAAAGTAAATTAGAAATCTACAACATAATGAGGGGTAAATGATACATCAACAGAAGATATCAAAAGACAACGAAAACGCCTCAAAAAAGTCTCCAAAAATGTTAAAAAGATCATAGTTTTTTCCTATATACTCATGTAGTATATACATGCATATATGTATAGATTAATGTGTGTGTATATATATATATATATTTATAGAGAGAGAGAGAGAGAGATATTACAGAGAAGAGGAGAAGCAGTTTCGCTAAAACTGGAGAAAAGGTATGATTTATGGTATAAAAATTAGTGATTTGGTTTTCAGAAAACAAATGTCCATTTGGTTCACATGTCTTGAGTGAATGGTGTAGAGAAAGTTCCCACTTTGTAGTGACAATTGCCTTGTGTGATATAGACACATGCAGTTGAGAGTTTCTATTTTCTAGTCACATGTTTGGTCATTTCATGGTGCCTTTTTATCCTTTTCAAAATCAGAAAATATAATCCAAATAATTTATTAATCCAGTATAAGTTTTTTTTTCTTTACTAAATAACAAATTTTGTTTAATAAACATGGTCAAATTATAGATGAGTTCTTTAAAAAGTTCCATCATTGTCCTTTATATAATAAATTATCTTTATTTAAGTTCTTTTGACTAACGGTCATCGATTTTATCATCATCATCAGTTAAGTGATATTGGTGTTAATCATGTGATGTGTAAATAGGTAATGTCTTCCCCTTCAAATACTAAAATTCAAACTAAAATTTTTAAAAGCTTTTAACTATGGACTCACTAGCGGACAAATTTTTGTTTTACTTTTTTGAAAATTTCGGTTTTTTTTTTTTTTTAATCTTTTAAAGGTTTTTTTCTGGCTAAAAATGATTCTTAAAGTTTTCAATTTCAAAAAGTTCTCTTAGCTACCTCACCATATATATATATATATGATTGATTTCTTTTGAGAAGCACTTTGAGTTTTAAGAACTCGATAGAACCCAACGTAACAATAAAAATTTTTGAATTATTTTTTGCACATATGTAATATGTAAGTGTAAGTAACGTAAAAAAAATTACGGTATTTTTTTACACACCGACTCGACTTTTTACACATGTGTAACTAACATTTAAACTTGTCGAACTCGCTCGCTCGGAAATTGCTCGTTCGTTAAAACGAGCCGCTCTGCTCGGTTCGGTTTGTAAACGAGCCAAGCAATGAGCAAAGGTTTGCGTTCAGCTCGAATATTTTTAATTATTTTATATATGAACAAATATATAAATATACAGACAAAACACATAAATATAAGCCTACAATTATGTTTATCCCTTTAAAATTTTCATATTCCGTCAATTTTATAGTTTTATTTGCTCGATTCAAGTTTTTAGAATACTAGAAGCTTGTTTACATGATCATTATATCTCACTTCAAACTTATTTTCAATAAAAATTTACAACATATTACACGTTTGTCTAAAAACTACCAATTTATTTATAAAATATATAATTTACAACATTCAAATTTGTTTCTTACTGAAAATTTTAAAGTGAAAAAGAAATAAATAATGCTCGAAATCGCTCAATGTTCGATCGAAAAATGCTCGATACAATTTTGGCTCGTTTCGGTTTTCGCTTGGTTTGAATTTCAGCCGTTTGGTTCGGTTCGGTTGTAAACGAGCCAAGCAACAAGCAAGCCTTCGCTCGGTTCGGCTCGTGAACAGCCCTACCCACAGTAAAGAATAAACCTTTCAATCACCCCCTTAATCTTTGTTAGCACCCCAAGTCCACCAACCTAAGTAGCATCCGCATTTCTTCAAACTTATGTCAAATCATAAACAGATAAATATCAATAGCCTATTTTGGTTAGTTAGAATAAAATTGGTCATCAAAAAATTTTAATGACGATTACACAAATTTAGCGGTAAGTTTATCGAGTGAAGAGTAGCCATGCACGCGAGTGTGTGATTTGATAATGGTAGTATGTGACAAACCAAGTGTTCAAGCTTGATTTTATAATGCATGATGCGTGAAAGGAAGAAGGCGATGTGGGAAACAAAGTGTTGTATTCTTCTAAAGGCAAAGGTGGTCGGTTTGATTATCAGTTCGTTTTTCATTAGACCACTGCACTGACGAGTATAAGACTAGAACCATTATCATACGCAAGTCGGCACAAGAATGCGCATCGCTGAGCGCTGGCATACAAGCTGCCAGGGCCGGCTCCGAAAAGACGAAAAAAATTTTGGGCCAAAGGTGAATAGAGATGATCAACAAAACCGGTTCCTGGAACCGAACCGGTGGACCCGAACCGGTTCCTACCCGTTTTTTGTAGGAACCGGACCCTATCTGATTCAACCCGATGATCCGTGACCGGTTCTTGCATTTCTGAGTGGGGGCGGGTAGGAACCGGAACCGGTTCTGGAACCGGAACCGGTTCCTAACCGTTTTTTTTGGCCGTTTTTTGACCGTTGGGGTCAAAAATAGCCGTTTTTTGACCGGTTACGGTAAGGAACCGGGTTAGGAACCGGTAAGAACCGGTTAAATAGGTTAGGGGTCCGAGGGTGGGAGAACCGGTTCGGTTCCCTAACCGGTTCGAGCCTGGAACCGGTTTAAAAGGTGGTTTTGAATATAGGAACCGGTTAGGAACCGGTTCCGGTTCCTAGTCCCAAACCGTTTTGAACATCTCTAAAGGTGAACTTTTTTTTGGGCCTCAAGTAAAAGATACATTTTGTTGGGTTTAAACAATTTAATTATAAATGAGCTTATTTGATTATGATTTAAGTTGT
This sequence comes from Bidens hawaiensis, assembly GCF_021521415.1. Lineage (NCBI taxonomy): Eukaryota > Viridiplantae > Streptophyta > Magnoliopsida > Asterales > Asteraceae > Bidens > Bidens hawaiensis. The sequence continues at coordinate 23,124 of NW_027491894.1, read as the reverse complement.
GTAAAAAACTTTTTTATAAAAATAAGCTTAAAATTGTCTCAAATAAGACTAGAACCTACAACCTTTTTGTTAGATGTCATACCCCTTTACCATTAGACCAACCGAAATATTTTTCTTTTTAAAAAAAAATTATATATAATTTTCTTTTGAAAAAAAAATATTTCGGGCCTAGCGGGGTGTCGGGCATGTGGCCGTCGACTACCCTGCCATGCCTAAAAGACAGCCCTGAAAGCTGCCATTCTATACCTCTTGTGTCACAAACTTTCAAGCAAACATGCAATTCTTTTGTTAAACTTTATTCTATGGTGAAATGAAATAAGGAATAAATGAAAAAGAAACCTACACAATTTGTAGAAACCCAGCTTCAATAACTAAACAAGCACATTAAAAATGTTGCCCAGTATTTAAAAAATAAAAGTAATACACCATAACAAGTGACTGAGCACATCATCAATCAATGTATAAAAAACATAAACTAAGATACAGCACACAGACAAAACTTGATCCGGCGGAGCCAATCATATCATTCCTGCCTAGAACTTGACTCGGCTCGCCTGGCTTCATCCGGAGTCGAAGGAAACAGCTCCACATAACGTGTCCCGATCGTCATCCTATCTTTACACATGGCTTGCTTCGCCACCTCAGCAGACTCAAATGCCACATACGCCTCTCCCGTCACCTTCCCATCGGGCCTACAAGCAATATGCACTTTGTCCTCTGCAACATGAAAATCCTTAAAAAACTGAGCAATATCAGCCTTTGTCACCGTGAAGGGTAACCCTCTTAACTTGAGTATCTCAGTGTACTCCGTCCGATCCTTGTCTCTGACTTTCTTTGAGCGAGAGCGCGGGGGACTGTTATCATAATGGCCGATGTCATACCCAGACTCAGCCGCCACCGCATTATAATAGTCGTGTTTGTTGCACTTGAAAACTTCAACATACCTCCTCCCCATGTTGTGGCGGTCTTTTTGCACGGCGATGTCCGCCTGCACAGGCCTGGAGAAGACGAAAAAGGCCTCACCGGAAAACCTGCCGGTTTTGTTGACCATGAGGACGTCAACAATCTCGAGGCCGGTGAAGAACTTGAAGATGTCACCGTCCGTGCAGGTGAACGGGAGGCCACGCAGGCGGACGATGGGGAATCCAGCGTCTGCGAGGTAGAGATTGGATTCCGTCATTCTTGGTCGCTTTGAGCCCTCCGATAAGTACCCATACATTTCCCCCCTATAATTCATACCATGCCTAACCAAAAACAAAAAAAAATCCCCAATTTAATTTAATTATATCAGACCATCCAAGCCCGTGTTTCCTTATAACTTAAATAAGAATCTGAAGAGGTAGGTCCCAGCAGAGCCCAGTTGGTCCCGCAAGACTCACCTTGAACAGTTGGTCCCAGCAGAGCCCAGGTAGGTCCGTCTGCGCAAAGGCCATCTGTTTCCGCAGGACCCACCATGCTCATAGAACCTTACGCGCAGTACGCAAGCTGTACACGCAGGGAAAGCCTCCCAATGGTGAAGTACCCCGCTTGTTCCCGCAGTTGCGGATACAAGCCATCAGGGAAGGCTACCCGCAGACAGCAGGGCTACACGCACAAGACAATAGATACTTCAGTAGTCACATGAAGGAATGAGCAAGGCGGGAACAATCCCGCCAAAGTGAGCCAGTCCGTATGATTCTGAAAGATCTGTACTATACCTACCAAGGTATGGATAGGACAGACAATCTGATCATAACAGCCCATGAGCCAATCACAGGGTGACAGCTCACCGACAACAGTACGAGGAGGAGCACCCTCTAGTACTGTTTGTCACTATTAGCCGCTGCCTAATCACCAACCCTTACTGCAGGACGTGCGCAGCCTGCAGTTGGTGAAATAGTGTTACTGTTGGCCGTAACCTATTCACCAACCAGCATGGCCTGCGTATAATCCACAGTACATAGGACGTGCATAATCTACAGTTGGAGGAATAGTGCAGCCGACATAGTTACTGTTGGCCGTAACCTATCCACCAACCAGTATGGCCTGTGCATAGTCCACTGTTGGTAGAACAGGAATACTATTCAGCCGGCTGTACCTTCTAGGAAACCTACCTTCGGCTATAAATACTCCAACATCTTGGAATGGTAAGATCATCTGCTATCCTGTTATCTAGCAATCTCTCAATATACACTTATATTCAGAGCAACCTAGTCTGATTCTCACGCCGGAGGGTGGTCACAAGGAGGAACCCCCCCCTTCTCAGTGACGAGCTTACGGTGTTTGTTTTGCAGGTCCCCTGAAGAACAACCGTCTCTGTTGGACCTCATTCTCGTGGGAAACATTACTTAACCCCCAGATTATCTATAATCTGCACCGGGTCACTTAGTGTTTCTTCATTGGCGCCATCCATGCTTAAAAGCTAGAATTAATTTAGTTTTTTCGAATTTTCTGAAGAATGGTTAACGTTACTCCGGTCCAAAGGCCAGTAACCGACCAAGAAACCCCGGTAACAACCCCAGCAACTGGGGGAAACACCGGCGGTTATACAATCCTTACGAACACTACCCCGACTACCCAAGCCGGGGCAAGTGGAGTAAATATTCCACTGGGGTTCACCGATACCCAGCTGGAAAAACGTACGAGGGTCCCTCGCCAAACACTAGATCAAGTGAAGGCGTGGGCCGAGGCACGTCAGAAAGAGTTCCAAGCTGAATTGGACGAACGCTTGCGTTCAGTTCAACAGGCTGACGAATTCGGCAGTACTCGCCAACACCTCATTATGAACAGCGAGGGCGAGTACTCAGATGACGAGGGGGAGTCCGACACCGACGCAAACCCTCGCCATATGGCGAAAGGGAAGCGTAAGGAAACGGACCCCCAGCCAAAAGGAATTTTGGGGAAGCCTTTAAACCAACAAATGCGGAGAAAAACCCGCGTGACTTCTCCAAAACCTTTAGACCAACTGCTACGAATGCAGGAAAGTCAAAATTTGCAAGGGACATTGCGGAAGCAATTGCCCCGAGAAGTGCCAAACAAATGTCCAACATTGGCACTTATGATGGTCTATCCGACCCAGACGACCATTTGAACAGGTTCATTGCAGGGGCTACCGTCAGTAACTGGACGGAGCCCACGTGGTGTTACATGTTCCAGATGACTCTGGTCGGAGCAGCCAGGGCATGGTTCGATCGTTTACCGGTCCACCACATATATGACTGGGCGGACTTTCAGAATAAGTTCAGCCAGCACTTCAGCCAGCAGAGGAAGTATACTGAAGAGCAGTGGACGATCCTCAACTGCGTGAGAGAGGAGGATGAATCTTTACTAGACTTCATCACCCGCTTCAACTCCAAGAAACTGAGTCTGGGCAACGTAAGCGAAGATCTCGTTCGCGCCGCTTTCATCCAGGGCGCCGAGTACCCAGAGCTTATCCGCACATTAACGGGTAAGGACGGCATGCCATCCACATGGGATGCCATCATGACGGCAGCCAAGCGCTTTGCCGAGACAGAGAAGCAGCTGGGAAGAGATCTTCCCCAGAGTACTCACCTCTACACGCAGAGGACAAGGGAAAACAACGTTAGGACCGCCCGGCAGAACAAAAAGAGGCGGCTAGGTATTTGGCAGTCAAGGGTAAACTTTGACACCTCATCCAGCTCTCGCCCTCTTGTTGGCGGAAGGGACAACACACACCCTTCAAACCGAAAACACCGGTGGACGCCACTCACAAAGAGCGTCACGGAGATATTTGCCACGGAAAAATTGCCATGGCCAAAAGCCCCATTGATCCGGCAGAAACCTAATGCGGATCAAAGCAAATCCTGTGATTTCCACGGGACAAAGGGCCATGGTACTGAAGAGTGCACATCCCTGAAGGATATTGTTGAGACATTTGTGAAGGATGGAAGACTTGCACATCTCGTGGCATCAATCAGGAAGGGAGGAAGAAATGACAACCGGTACAGAGGTAACGGACGAAAGCCCGTCGACATCAGCATCAACATGGTTCATGGCAAAGTCGCAGGAAGAAAAAGACGAGCGACAGAACCATGCGCGTGGAAGGAAGCTGAGGTGCGCTTCCCGCGAGTGCCAGGAGGCCCCAGCAAAGAAGGCCCCATCGTCATCAAAAGCCAGCTGGGGCATTACATCACTTCCCGCACTCTTGTTGACAACGGCGCTTCGTCGACGGTGATGTACAGGCAGTTCTTTGACAAGCTGGATGATGAAGACAAAGAACGCTTGGAAACGGTCTACGCTTCAATGGAAGGGTTTGATGGCAGCACAGAAACCCCCCTGGGTATCCTATCTTTCCCCGTTACTCTTACCGATGGGAATCATTCACGCACAGAGGACGTGGATTTTGTCGTGATGAGAAAGCCACACCACACGTACGACATCCTATTCGGAAGAGACGGGATGGCAAGATTCAACGCCGTGGTATCTTCGGTCCACGGCATGATGGGATGGCCAACAGCTGAGGGTATAGCGATGATCACTGGCATTCCCCAGGTATGCATCGCATCTGTCTCATCTAAACCCAAACCAAAAATGGCCAAACCAACCATCACCGAACCGGAAAAATGGGCCTTCAATGGCAAATACCCCGACCAGGCCGTTACCATTGGACCAACAATCGTTGATCCCACCCGCACCTTACTCAAACGCCTACTGCAGAAAAACGCTGACATCTTTGCGTGGACACCAGCTGACATGACTGGTGTACCCCGAAGTAAGGCGGAGCATAAGCTCAAGTGCGATCCGGCTGTTACGCCAATCGTACAAAAGCGCAGAGTAATGGGGCCTGAACAAACTAACGCGTGTAGAACCCAAGTCAAGGAACTCCTTAACGCAGGCATCATACGCGTTAGTAGATATCAAACATGGGTTGCAAATCCCGTAATGGTACCGAAGAATGACAAACAATGGCGCATGTGCATAGATTTCAAAGATTTGAACAAAGCATGCCCCAAAGATTGTTATCCGTTACCAGAAATTGATCTAAAAGTGGATTCGTTGGCACCATTTCGCCTTAAATGCTTCTTGGATGCGTATAAGGGGTACCATCAAATCCACATGGCCGTAGATGACCAGGACAAAACCGCGTTTCGGACGCCCGATGGTACATTTTGTTATAAAATGATGCCCTTCGGACTTAAGAACGCAGGGTCCACGTACCAACGCCTGATGGACAAAGAGTTTCATGCCCAGATCGGGAGAAACTTGGAAGTCTATATGGATGATTTGGTCATCAAAAGCCCCGAGCCAGGAGCGATGTTGAAAGACATTGAAGAAACTTTCAACACGCTCAGAAAGATAAACATGAAGCTCAACCCGAGCAAGTGTTCATTTGGGATGGAAGAAGGGAAGTTCTTGGGAGTCATTGTTACTAAAGATGGCTTTAGAGCGAACCCTGAAAAGGTCGAAGCCATTGTTAAAATGGAATCACCTACCACCATCAAACAGGCTCAGACACTGAATGGACGACTAGTCGCACTTAATCGCTTTTTGGCAAACCATGCAGATAAGTCGTTTCCCTTCGTGTCAACATTAAGAAACTGCTTGAAGAAAACGCACTTCCGCTGGACACCAGAAGCGGAAGCAGCTTTTCAGGAGATTCGGTCACGCCTGATCGAACTCCCAACACTTACAGCACCACAAGCGGGAGAGGAGTTAATCCTATACCTTTCCGCAACAGATAGAGCAACCGGGGCAGTACTGCTAACAGAACGAAAAGGCATCCAGATGCCAATCTATTATGTTAGCCGTGTACTAACAGACGTAGAAACCCGGTACTCTACCCTCGAAAAATTAGTCTTAGCACTTATACACGCTTCACGCAGGTTAAGACGATATTTCCAGGGCCACCCAATCACCATTCTCACCAACTTCAAACTCTCAAACGTTCTAGGCAAACCCGAATTATCGGGACGTCTAGCCAAATGGGCAATTGAATTGGGAGAATATGCAATTAAGTACAAGCCAAGACCAGCCATAAAAGGCCAGGTCCTGGCCGATTTTATTGCAGAAGTCCCCGCTACGCGGGAGAAAGAGTGCCAGGAGGAGGCTCAACCCTCCCCAGCACAGGAGATTAACGATATCTGGCGACTCTACACTGATGGAGCAGCCAACAACGAGGGTTCAGGCGCAGGGTTAAAATTAACCAACCCAGCGGGCCAAGAGTATACTTACGCTATTCGGTTGGATTTCCCAAGTACGAATAACGAAGCCGAATACGAAGCATTCTTGGCCGGATTGAGAATTGCGCGTAAAATGGGAGTGAAAAACTTGGAAGCCCACGTGGATTCCATGCTGGTGGCCAACCAAATAAATGGGACGTACACGGCTGTGAACGACACAATGGCCCTGTACCTCGCCCAGGCAAAAACCCTTATGCGTGATTTTAATGATTGTAAAGTCATACATGTCAAGCGCAGCGAAAACAAATCTGCGGATGCGTTGAGCAAGCTTGCATCACTAGCCTTTACCCACTTGGGAAAGGACATCCGCATTGAACTCCTCGAAGCACCATCAGTCCCGCACAAGGAAATTTGTGTCATCCAAACCGGTACAGAAACATGGATGACACCAATAATAAATTACCTTGCAGCAGGAACGCTACCAGAATCAAAAACACAGGCAAGAAAACTACGCTGTAAAGCACTGAATTATCAACTCATCAATGACAACCTTTACAGACGTAACTTTCTTGGCACACTTTTAAGATGCGTGAACAACCAAGATGCTGACTACCTCTTCAGGGAAGTACACGAGGGCATCTGTGGAGTTCACGCAGGTCCCCGCGCTGTTGTGGCTAAGCTGAACAATGCGGGATACTTTTGGCCGGGGATGCATATGGATGCACTGGCATACACTAGAAAATGCAGGTCTTGCCAGCTTTACGCACCCAACACGCATCGCCCGAGGAACGAACTTGTTCCAGTCACTTCTTCGTGGCCATTTCAGAAGTGGGCCATCGATGTGACAGGCCCATTTCCCACAGCAGCAGGAAACGTTCAGTTCCTAGTGGTAGCCATCGATTACTTCACCAAGTGGATAGAAGCAAAACCCTTAGCCCAAACAACCGCAAAACATATCAAAAAATTTATTTGGGAATTTATTATCTGTCGTTTTGGACTTCCACAGAATCTGGTGAGCGATAACGGCACCAACTTTGCTGACAAGAAGCTACAGCAGTGGCTGAAAGAACTTCAAATCACCCACACCTTTACCTCAGTGGCACACCCGCAAGGTAATGGTGAGGTGGAAAGAGCAAACAAGAGCATCGTCGATGGCATAAGAAAAGACTCTTGAAACACAGATCCGGCTGGGTGGACGAGCTCCCGCACGTCCTTTGGGCAAACAGAACGCTGAAAAAGGCCAGTACGGGGGAAACCCCGTTCAGTCTCACTTATGGCACTGAAGCCATGATCCCAGTCGAAATTGGTTTACCCTCACCAAGGGTCTTGATCCAGCCAGAAGACAATGATGCAGAAAGACGGTTAGACCTTATGCTAACCGAGGAACGCAGAGACTTAGCCGCAGTGCGTGAAGAAAATTACAAACGACAAATGCAAAAGTACTACAACACGCGGGTAAAACTCTGCAACTTCAATGAAGGAGACTACATACTGCGTAACAACGAGGCTTCAAACCAAGAGCGCCCAGGAAAGCTGGCCCCGGTCTGGGAAGGGCCATACATTATCAAAGAAGTCCTGGGAAAAGGCGCATACCGGCTTGAAAGGCTCGATGGCACTCCTATCCCAAGAACATGGAATGGAGCTCAATTACGCAAATGTTATATGTAGATCAATTCCAAACTTGTAAAGAAAAGGCCTAGAGCCACTTCTAATGGAAATGATTCTCCTTACACAATGTGTTGATAGCCTTACCTTTAACTTATGAACTTCCCATGTGCCGGTATTCACCGCACCAATGCGAGAAGAAGTAAGTAGTTGCGTGTGGAAGGCGGCAAAACCCGCATAAACACAACGCTAAAAATGTTAAAAAGTTCTAAGGAAAACCTACACGCAGGTCAGATGTAAGTAAAGTTTAGCCATCCTTGTAAGTGCAAGTGACGGTCTTACCCGCACAATCACAAACAAGGAAGCAAAACTTCAACATATCATCTACCACGTTCAAAGGTTAACTTATTCTGAAAACTTGGAAAATTTCAGGGAAAAGATAAGGAAAACTTCCACGCAGGATAAATGTAAGTTTAGCCATCCTACTAAGTGCAAGTGACGGTCCTACCCGCACAATCATGAAAGAGGAAGCAAAAATAAACTTATAATTTACCATGTCAAAAAGTTAACTTATCTAAGTACTAAAGAAATTGCTAAGTGTAAACATGCGTAAAGTAAACAAAGAAAAGGACAAACACATTCTTTATTTCATCAAGTTGAAAATTACAAACATTGCTGGGTATATACCCGCATACAAAAGTACAAGAGCAAATATCTACGCTAGTGGCGAAAAGGGATCTTTTGGATCATGCTTCAGGACCACTCCCACTTGGACCCGCACCATCGGCAGAGGGTGACGGTTCAAGGAAAGCTCTAAGGACACCAAGCCCATCATCAGCAGCAGCAATTTCATTTACCTTCTCCACCACTGGATGCGGGAAGGCAGCATATTGATTTACTGCTTGGTCATATATGGCTTCAGTGTCAACATTGTACAAAGGGAAGTTGGAAGGCGGGAAGCCTTTCTCAACGAACCCTAGACCAAGCAGAAAGCCAGCCCGTTCCCCATCCTCGTGAGAAGCGTTGAGGGCTGCGCTCATAGCATCGTCGTAGGATGTCTCTGAGAAGACCCGATGCACAACCTACAAAGAAAATACAAGTGTCAAACACCTTTTCTATGTACAAAGGAAAGCGTGAAGACTTAAAGATAAAATACCTGAGGCAACGCTTCTCGAAGAAGCCATTCCTTGGCAACCAGGGCTTGGGTGCAGGCGCGTTCGGCTTCGCTTTTGTTAAGGTTGGCAAGTAGCACTTCCTTTGCAGCAGCCTCTTCAACGCCCTTAAGCTTCCTCTCGGTATGATCAAGCACGCCCCTCTGGTCCAGGATCTCCTGGAGTTTCTTGGCATCTTCCATTGCCAAGGCATCATGAGCACGTTGGAGAGCCTCTAATTTAGCCTTGAGCTCCTCGTTCTCCACGCGTAAAGGCTCAGCAACGGCTTCAGCCTTGGTGGCCCTCTCGGTTGCGTTCCTCGCAGTCTCCTTAGCCAGCCGAAGCTGTTCGTTAACAGCTTGGGCAGCCTTGGAGCGGGCCTCGAGTCGCGCTTGAACCTCAACCTCGAGGGCCTTGAAGGCCTTCTCCTTCTCCGCAGCAGATGCGGCCAACTTTTGGTTCTCCTCCCGAAGAGCCCGCGCTTGAGATACTTCCTTGGCGCAAGCTGCTTTCAACTTGTCGTTTTCACGACAAAGCAGCTCGACGCGCGGCTGCATCCGGGCCTGGAGAACCCGAAGCTCATTGGTTAGCCTACCCTCCTGGTAGCTAGCCATGGCTTCCCCCAACGCACCATGAGGAGCAGCGTGGCGAGCCCAGTCCACGCACTCCACAGGGGTACGAAGGGTTGTTCCTCGGCGTATGTTCCATCTTGGAACATACACTTCATTGGAATCCGACACTGCAAAAGAAACAAAGCAGTTAGGAAAAGATGATAAAAATTACATAAAGGACAAAAGAACCCTACGCACCTGTAGGGTCGATCACAGGCCGATAGCCACCGAACCCATCACCTGAACCTAAGGGAAATCCATCCAACAGGTCAGGCAGATGGGAAGGTAGCAAAGATCGGCGAGAAGTCCCGCGCGTACCTGAAGGTCCAGCCGTCGAGGCCGGTGGCGGAGGCGGCATGGTTCCCGCCGCAGTCGATGGCGGAGGCATGGTGTCCGCCGCAGACGCCGCCGAAGAGTCAGCAGCAACAGTAACCGCCGGCTCGGTGAACGATGCTGTAAAAATTGCACTCACCGCCGGCGGTGACGTCATCTCGGCTGGAACAGTTGGCTCAAAAGATTGAGCAACTAGACCAGCGGAAGCAGGCGAAGGTGCCTGGGTCGACGCCTCAGGTAGGCTGACCGAGCCTACCGTCATCGGCGGAGAGGTACTACCCGGTACTTCACCCTGGAATGCGTCAACATCCACGCCTGCACAAGAAGATAAGTGTTAATCTATGAAGTATGATAAATCTACAAAAAGAATATTTGTACTTACGGGTTTTCTTGAGCCTGAATGTACGAAGGGGCGGGGACAAGCCCGATGGGGCCGGTCTCTTGACGCCGGTCACCGTCGTCGTCATTGGTGCTTCGGAGGTAACAGTCGTAGCCTCCGGAGCAGTGGTCTTCTCACCACCAGGCTTCCCCGCCACCTCTTCACTATCTGACTCGGTGTCAGATAGAAGCACCGGATCAGCCGTGGAGGCCACCTTCTCCTTTCCCTTCCCTCCGGCAGCCTTCTTCTTCCGCACAAGGGGAGGACCATCTGCGGATTCCTCAGAAGAAGACAGGATGTAAGGATTTCCAGCAGCGGGTACAGCATTGAGGGGTTGAGGGTAGAATATCTCCTTACCTGGCCGCCGGTGGCTCAGGATCTCTTGGCCCGGCGGATAGACCTCCACAAACCTATCCGCCGTTTGCTCCAGGATGGGCAACTCATTGTCGTCCAGAGCACGAGTGCCCACCCGCACGGGACTGTCAGCTTCCCGCGGGAACAGGAGCGACTCCAAATTATTCCCCTCTGAAAGAAAAGAAACAGTTAGAAAATAAACTAATATCAGTAAGAAAGACAAGACATACCATAAGGAATAGAGTTCAAACCGTATTCGAGAAGGATAGGAAACCGAGACGCCTCCTTCCATACCCGGCTCATCCCCAGCAGCACCATCCCGGACTCCGCAAACCGGTAAACCGGAGATTGGACCCGGGATATCTTCGCGAACCATTCCGCCTCCTGGTAGCTGGAAGCGTGAAGGCTCGGAAGCGCTTGACCCTTCTTGAACTTCATAGCAATGGGGATGGCGAGGGCAGAGATGTAGAAGAACTCCCGCTTCCACGATCGGAGACTGCGCTCGGTCACGCAGATCTTCAAACCCTTAATACGGGTTGTCAGGGTGTACCACCCCTGGACGCACCTCCAAGTATAGAAGGTCATCAGGCGGTCCACGTAGGGCTCAATACCCAGAATCCGGCACACCCACTCGAAGTGCCGGACCTTGGCAATCGCCATCGGATGCACCTCGGTCAGGTGCACACCGTGCCTCTCCAGGACACGGTACACAAACTTTGTCAATGGAAACCTAAGGTTCCCATACACAAAGAATGCAGCATATACCCCGATCTTGCCACTGGGGGCATCGTACACAGTCTGGTGGGATTCAGGAAACTCAGGCTCGAGAGACTCAAGCATGAACTTCCTGACGATGTACTGGTACTGATCGACAGGTAGAGCACACTGGCACTCGCCAGCAGTACTCCTATCGTCGGCTACAGCTTCAGCATCACGAGAAGACATTTTGCAGAAAGAAGAAAGTGATTTCGGGAAAATGCTTGCCTGAAAAGGGGAGTATTTGCCGGAAATCACTAAGAAGAAGAAGAGAGGTGAAAGTGTGGATTACAAAGAGGCCTCTCCCCCTTTATATACTAATCGCAATTAATGCGGTGAATTTAATGCGGAGGAGAGAGAAATTGAGGGTGCAATGAAACTATGACACGTGGCAAAAAGCAGGCTGGCAACAGCTGTTGACAGGACGTGTGCCAGTAATTTCGCGGCCACGCGCCCAAAAAATCGCGCCCACGCGCCTGAAAAAGAGACTGGAATGACCATATAATGTCACGTCACCATAACTTCCTGCACGTCCTGACACAGTCAGAAGAAACCGTCGCACGACGTTTCAGACATTTGGACTGTTCCTATCTTTCTACCAACTCTTCGAATTTTGAAATTCAAAATTCAAAAAAGATTCAAAAGTAAGCGGGAAAACACCCCTTACCTTGGCAACCAAGTAACCATAAGACGGATGCGGGTACAGTGTTAAGGCAAAATCCTTCACATACATAGCACCCGCAGGGAATTGAAGCCAAGAATACCTTGGCAACCAAGTAACCATAAGCCGGATGCGGGTACAGTGTTAAGGCAAAACCCTTCACATACCTAGCACCCGCAGGGAATTGAAGCCAAGAATACCTTGGCAATCAAATAACTATAAGACAGGTGCGGGTACAGTGTTAAGGCAAAACCCTTCACATACCTAGCACCCGCAAAGAATTGAAACCAAGAAGGATCTTCTAGGCAATGCTTGCGGATAGAGGAATAATATCCCCGCATAACGGGAACGTCGAGAATTATATTGTTTGAAACTCCGTAATGGAATTGGTGGTCTTAGCATAATTGATCACTATGTTGAAAACCACCAGAACCTCATGGAGACTATATACAAGTAAGACTCAACGTTCCTGCCTTGCGAGAAGGTTACATACCTACCCGCATCATACCCAAAGATCAAGCAAAAAAATCGGGAATTTTTGCAGTAACATTAGGAAACCCGCGGGAAGAATCCCCACGGAGAACCTCAAAACTAAAAACCCTTTTCAAAACCCCTTGCTTAAAGTCCAAAAGTTCACCTCACTTTATTAAACATTCATGAGAAGAACATTGGACTAGGGGGACTTGAAGAGGTAGGTCCCAGCAGAGCCCAGTTGGTCCCGCAAGACTCACCTTGAACAGGGACGTCTGCGCAAAGGCCATCTGTTTCCGCAGGACCCACCATGCTCATAGAACCTTACGCGCAGTACGCAAGCTGTACACGCAGGGAAAGCCTCCCAATGGTGAAGTACCCCGCTTGTTCCCGCAGTTGCGGATACAAGCCATCAGGGAAGGCTACCCGCAGACAGCAGGGCTACACGCACAAGACAATAGATACTTCAGTAGTCACATGAAGGAATGAGCAAGGCGGGAACAATCCCGCCAAAGTGAGCCAGTCCGTATGATTCTGAAAGATCTGTACTATACCTACCAAGGTATGGATAGGACAGACAATCTGATCATAACAGCCCATGAGCCAATCACAGGGTGACAGCTCACCGACAACAGTACGAGGAGGAGCACCCTCTAGTACTGTTTGTCACTATTAGCCGCTGCCTAATCACCAACCCTTACTGCAGGACGTGCGCAGCCTGCAGTTGGTGAAATAGTGTTACTGTTGGCCGTAACCTATTCACCAACCAGCATGGCCTGCGTATAATCCACAGTACATAGGACGTGCATAATCTACAGTTGGAGGAATAGTGCAGCCGACATAGTTACTGTTGGCCGTAACCTATCCACCAACCAGTATGGCCTGTGCATAGTCCACTGTTGGTAGAACAGGAATACTATTCAGCCGGCTGTACCTTCTAGGAAACCTACCTTCGGCTATAAATACTCCAACATCTTGGAATGGTAAGATCATCTGCTATCCTGTTATCTAGCAATCTCTCAATATACACTTATATTCAGAGCAACCTAGTCTGATTCTCACGCCGGAGGGTGGTCACAAGGAGGAACCCCCCCATTCTCAGTGACGAGCTTACGGTGTTTGTTTTGCAGGTCCCCTGAAGAACAACCGTCTCTGTTGGACCTCATTCTCGTGGGAAACATTACTTAACCCCCAGATTATCTATAATCTGCACCGGGTCACTTAGTGTTTCTTCAGAATCATAACATTTTCAATCAAACATCTGATCTTTTGGGCATTAGAATCCTCAGATAGACAATAATAATACAACAATTAAACAGAGACTTAAAAACATAATAATAATAATAATAATAATAATAATTAATAATAATATAACAAAAGGATGAGATGATATTTATATTATTGAGATAACTTACCCCATCGATCCGTACATCTCTCCGACGAAGCGGTTGAATTTGAATTGAAAACCCAAGGAACCCACCAATGTGTTCTCTCTCAGGCAGGCAGGTGATGTATTTCTTTTTTATTGTTTGTAGCCTCCTTCTTTCTTGCCTTTTTATAAAATGACTAATTTGCTATTCTTACTTTGGATTTCGTTTATGTTCTTCCTTCATTTGACGAATGAACAAAAAACGAGCATAAAGCGTGTTTATTTATTTATCTCTCAAAACAATTTTCGTTGTTGGTTGGTCATGATTGATTTGAAACATCTTTTAGTTTATGAGCCATGGTTGATGTAATTTTAAAATTTTTCAATGGACATTTAATAATGATCAATTTATAACCAATTTATTACGTTCGTTTGTGTCCGTTTACAAAATTAACGAATGGACACAAACAGTCTCAATTCCTTAACGAACAAATACATGCACGAAGTTTCGTTCGGTAAAGTATTCATAAACCGTCTACTTGCCTAACAAAAGCTTAACGAATGAATATGTGCAAAGTCTTGTCTTGTTAGGTTCATTTCTTAGGCAAGTGTCAGTTCAAAATATCAATGTAAATGTCATTATAATTACCAAAGGAATACACAACGTACATCACACCTTAATTCTCATCGATTGTCTCCTCTTCAACGAATTAGCGTGCTTTAGCATTTTTTGTGAGATCCTTACCAGGTTATCCTTTACATGTTAAGATTCCCTTTTCCAAATACTTTTTTTAACAATGTTTGGAACTAACCCTAATATCCAAGTGAGCCTTTCTGAGACGGAATGTCAACCGTCTATACTGATTTTGACGTTTTAAGCACGAGTTATCCCGTAACACAAACAAGAAGAAAACCCAGTTAAATCAGTTATTGTCCTCATTGATTTTCCATTCACAAAAATAACTGATCACATTAGATACAATGATTCCTAAATAGAGCTAGACATAACATTTTCAATCAAACATGGCATGCATATGTTTCATGTGGAATGCTTATATTGTATATACTTCTGTTTTTAGCCTACTTTCTACTTTGAAGATTTTTTTTTTACCAATCGATAACATTTTAATAGCTAAGGTACAAACATGTTACATTTTGCTATCCGGACGAATAGATTTTGTGGGATTTACATATCACATAATGAATTTTAAATTTTTGTTACAAAATTTGTAAATATGTAATTGTTCACTATAAGTTACCTTGAAACAATACTAAAATTTGTCCTGCTAGTGAGTCTATAGTTAAAAGCTTTTAAAACATTGACTTGACCAAACGACACTTATAACTTTTCACAAAATTTTATAACATTGTTAATTTGTTATAGATTCCAGCTTATCATGAACTTAATCATACACTCAATATGTTCACCATAACAAATATACAAGCAACATTCATTGCATTCAAAGGTTTGCCACCTTGATCAATCTTATAACATATGAGGTTCATAAATTCATTTATTTCCATAAACATCCGTCACACCATTTATAACATAGCTTGTTTCATGACTGAACCATACACGAACACTAGTCTTGTATTCTTCACACATATCGGGGCTAGATCAGCACACAATCATTGTCGTGTTGTTTGTGAATCGTGTTAACTGTTAAGTTATGTTGGACTATCAACTATGGTCAACATATGTGACTTATCAGCTAAAACTCCACCCTGATTTTCAATATTATCTAAGACAACAAAATTGACAAATATGTAATAGTAACGTGTGGTGTAGTGTAGTGTAGTGTATCCGGAAGATGCAACAACAAAATAAAAAATATAGATATAGGATAGGATTCAAAATATAAAAATAATATACAAGAAGAGAAGAGTATAAGGAGTTAAGATGAAAAAGAAAGAAACAATAGAAAGAGGAGAGTGAGTTTTGTTTCTTGGAAGTGACAGACAGAGAGAAACAAAACGGACCGCATGCAGGCAGACCAAACCCTAAACCCCCTTTTCTAATATTCATTCATTCATTAAGTTATGCTCTCCTCCTCCAATGGCACAACGGGACCTTGAAGCTCTTGTGGTCTTCCGCAACCTCATCCGTCCAGGTAACTAACCTAACCATATACATATATATAATTTCAAATTAAATAAAAAGCCCTAACTAAAATCAATTGGATGAATATTACAGAGCTGATTAGGACGGTGCATCTGTACCGATCAGAGTCAGAATCGAAGGTGGTGGTTGAACGAGAATTCGTGTTTCATAAAGACACGGATTATCAAGAAATTTTTTTTTTTTTTGAACGGCCAACTAAGTAACGCCGGGTACCCCGTACGCGGCCCCCATTAACTAAAGGTAGCCCGAGCCGGCCACTAGTCCGGACGGACGGAGCCCCTAGCGGTCCATCTGTTGAGGGATTCACGGATTATCAAGAAATAATTAACTTATCTAAGGTCTTTACTAATAATAATAATTTTGAAGTTTGTTGTTATTTCCAAGGGCTTGTGAATGATGTTTGGCTCTGCATTTTTGTTTTCGATGCCCACTCTTGGTCTTCCCCTCATCGCCTTCCCACACTTCTCACACTTTCAAGGTCATTTCATTTCTTAAGATTATATAAAACCAACCTATTAATAATACTAATAATAATATTTGACATGTGATTTTCAGGAATCCCAAGCTCTAAACAATCCCATCTTTGACTTGTGACATTCAAACTATTACTCACTTCACCTCTTCTCATATTACAAACAATCAACAATTTAACACTCAACAACACAACAACAACAACCGCTATATCACTCATCTAGATCTTAACTCTCTTCCTCAAGGATTATCACAAACTCACACAGGTACTTTCATTTTACAAATTTATTTCTTTTCTTTAAATCATTGAAGAAGCAATGTTGAGTTACAAATATAAACTAGGAATGCTATTTTGTATCATCTGGAATTGTCTCATGTACTTTAACTGCCTAACCATGGTTACCTCCATATAATTTAATTATTCGTGTAACCTTAACACAACCCATGTATATCTAAACGAGTCAAATGGGATCAAGTTGTAAATGGGTTGACCCCAACCCAACAGGCAAACCTGAAACATTCGGGATAGGATTTCGGGTATGGGATAAGTTTTGTAAATTTTTGCGGGTATATATTATGTGATAACCGACACGATTACCCAAAAAAGACTTTCCCATTTACACAAACCATACCTGTAATATCTTTGTTTTCAGTTTTATCGAGTAATAGAATAATCCACTAACTCTGCAATTTCTAGTTTTATTGGGTAATACAGTTATATTAAAACTAAAACTGTAAGAAATATGTTTGGAAATCTCAACTTGTATAGTTAAATGGCCGGGTTAAACAACTCAACCACCCAAACATGACACACGAGTTAGATATAACAGCCCAAAACCTTATTATTTTTGTGCCATATTCATGTTGTGTTTTGGGTCGGGTCGGGTCGGGCCAGGAATTGTCGACCTAACTCATTTCTTGCAATTGGTACAGATGGTTCTTGGAAGAAAAAAAAGAGGGCAGCTACTAAAGACATAGCTAGCCTCGGTTTAGAAGATTTAGCCAAGTATTTTGATCTTCCAATTATAGAAGCATCAAAAAACCTAAAAGTTGGACTCACAGTTCTCAAGAAAAAATGTCGAGAGTTCGGCATTCCCCATTGGCCACATAGTAAAATCAAATCACTTGACGGTCTCATTTCCGACCTTCAGGTAATTCAAAATCATTTGAAATATAAATAGTTTAATTTTAATCCAAATCATTTAATTTCATTTCAACGGGTCGTGCACGGTAATTTTGTTTTCAGTAGGATCGGATTTGCCATTCAAAAGGGGGGTGCCAGTGCAGCTTGTTATCCGCTTACCTACCTCTCAATTGTAATTGGATCCTTTTATTGCTGTTAATAAAAAGTTCAACTTTAAATGATTGCAGGAAGAGGTGAAACGACAGCAAGAGGAGGATGAGGGGGCAGCACTGGCGGTGGCCGAGAGGCAGAAAATGATAGAAAGTGAAAAGGAAAGGATAAAGAAGAAGCCATCCATGGATCTTCAAAGAGAGACCAAGAAGTTCAGGCAAGACGTATTTAAGAAAAGTCATAGAGCTAGAGTTCTTGAAAACCAATGCCGAACCTTGCCATTGTTTTAGTTCATGTTCATGGCCATGCATCTTGTGGGGACTTGTGAGAATCCGAATTTGCGCTAAAGTGGATGTTTTTCTTCTGTATTCCGAATTTGGGCCAACTGTGTTGTGTGACTGGTTGAAGCAGTTTAATGCTAACATGGGTTGGGTTTATGACATTTTTATTACTACAACAATAGAGGTAAACAAAAGCGATCCAAGAAACGGTTTGGATCCTATCCGATCCACCAGTTTGAAATCGCTTTTAGTATTTAGTCGAAATCATTTTGATAAAACAAGTTTCTTTCTAATAAGATCTGGTTTGGTTTCCCTTTAGAAACCGGTTTCAAACTGAACTGGCTTTAACTTCCATTGATAAAATCTGAACCGGTTTGAAGTTTGTGCACCTAGGCTGGGCTTGTCTTGGGCTTATAGGTTGTCTTAAACAAGCATTCAAGCATTGGGCTGTTTAGAATGGGCTTAAAAGATTTTGATTTAACATATGAATTCTTTAAAACTTGTATCATCTTCTAAATCAATAAACGAGTGGTATGTTATGAGGGTGAATAAGGATAACTTTCCATACCTTGGGCCAGCCTCTTCGAGATTAAGTTAAATTAGCAGTAAAACGACGACCATCGAGGTGATTCACAATTCATTGTAAGTAATAACATGCACAACTGCAATTTTTGAATTTGACATGCGAGATATCTGTAAAACTGCATTTGGGTGCAGTTTATGATCATGACAAGTGGCGTCCCTGTTCCACGTACACTGATCTCACTTGGTGTTTGGCTCGTGGAATAGTTTAATGAAGCTGTGGCAAACGGCCAACTGTAAGGCAGGTGGTTTTGGGGATCTTGGAGTTTCAAAAGCATTATAAATATTTGACATAGAAGAAGAAGAAGCATGCTTAATGATGTGCTGTTGAGTGGATTTCTTGATACATAGATGTCCCGTACTTATAGGTTTGTAAAACCAAATTAGAACAATTCATCAACTGCAATAATAAGACCTAACTTATCAAGAAAGTAGGTGGTTGAGACTAATAAGATTGGATTCAAAGGGATTGGTTTTTGACAAGAAAGAATGCTGCACGTGACTTCTAACATATCCAATGCACAACATATATTAATTAACTACAAATGAGCAAAAAATAAATATAAGCTAAAAGCTTCATCATTAATCAACGGGACGGTTTGAGCAAACGGGGTCGATTACAGAACAGTCGACAATGGGCCTTCACAAACGATGCTACGGCTATACTCAGTCCCGCCCAGAAAAAAGAATACAATAGCTGCCAAAGATCGGTTCGAACTGCACAAAAATTAAAAACAAACTCTTCATATAATAATCTATAATTAAAAATGTAACCTTTTAGTTTTGAGATTTATAAAAGTTTCAGTTTTACTTTCTCGGGACTTTTAATAACATAAACTTTCAGTTTTGGTATTTATAAAAGTTCAGGATTTATTTTCTTTAAACACCAATTCCTTCCTCACCTCGCATGAGTGACAACATTGTGAAAAGGACCCCCGTTGTGATCAACGCTAAAGCAAGCGGGAAAGACTGCAAAAAAAAAAAGGCGACGACGTGAAAATTGCCACAAAAAGGAAACTTGAAAAGAGTTTGATGGGCAATTTTGGTATTTCATTATAATTTTACTACTTACTGCAATGGCCTCAATCCCTCCTGTTGGTGCAGTAGAAGCCATATCGCGTGTGACAGAAACAATGTAATGACCTTGCAGTAGATCAATTGAATCCTTCATGTGTAAAAAAAAAGCAAATTCTTATTAGTAGTCCTACTTTGACTTTAAAAGTCAAACAAACTGCTTCCGACTTTAACTTGATACTGATATTGTAACTACATCAAAGATAACACGCAGACCTGTTTTGTACCATCAACAAAATTGTTCAAATAATAACGCGTTAATGCGTTCCAGCCATCTATAAGCATACCGTGAACCGTCCTCTTACCAAATCTGAAAAGGAAGACCAAAAATGATGTAAATTTTAAATCATGAAAAGCTTAAGAATTTTGCAATTTTACCTAACAAAATCTCCTTTAAAAACAGGTGTGCCAGAATACTGGATGCTTATATTGTCCCCATGATCAGCCCACACTGTCATAAAAATATGAAAACATATGAAATATTGGTACAATTAAGGAAATATTGGTTCTGAAACATGTACATATTTTGAAGCAGTCATCAAAGTTAGGATATGTGCTAATGGCTTCATCAGCATCAAAAACACCAAGCCTTCTTAATTGATACTCCAACATTTTTCGCCCGATCATGCTCTGAACCAACACCTCACTGTTAATTAAATATTAACAGACAAGGGTAGAAAAGTAAAGTATACCTGCGTGACATTCGTACGGTCTAAGCAATCAATACAATTTGTCCTCACAATTCCAATTTGTCCTTCAACCTTTTCACCCTTTTCACCTAACAAAAATAGTACCTAACAAATAGTAACAGATAGGTAGGTACTATTTGACAATGGGTTTGAGTCAGTGATTGGAAAACTTCCTTTTCTAGATCTTGATTCACGTACTATTTGACAATGGGTTCAGGGTTCAGGGTTCAGGGTTCAGGGTTCAGGGTTCAGGGTTCAGGGTTCAGGGTTCAGGGTTCAGGGTTCAGGGTTCAGGGTTCAGG